>NC_084485.1:10000-55000 GCF_030035675.1 Rhineura floridana | reverse complement strand
AAGCGATCTACTCGCCGGAGCAGAATTTCCGGGATAGGGTAAACTCTAGCTAGGGCCATGGCGATAGGGTACAGGTAGGTCTTTAGGAAGATGACTTTTTGGAAGATGCCTAATCGCCAGTGCCGCCACAGTTCCAATCGAGCATCGACGGCCTGCACCCAGCGCTCCCACTCTCGAAAGCCGTTGCCCCCGTGAGCCAGTGAGTATCTAACTCCCAATATAGAGACATCCTCCACCACCGTCTCCACTCTGGCCGGCAACTCTTTCGGTCCCTCGGTCACCTCTCCCACTTCATCCGCTAGAATGGCCGTCAGAGGCTGCACGGTCAGGTCAGGTGGCTCACCGGCTCCCTCACAGGTCCACCCTACGGCGAAGCTCTTGTGCAGGTTGACCTTAGCACCTGAGCCACACCCATAGGCACGAAGGGCCTCTAGAACACCATTCACTTCAGTGCGGTTCCGAATGAGGACGGTGACATCGTCCGCATGCGCCACCAGTCCCACCCAAGCCGCTGTAGTTTCTGTTGGTCTTTCTTGCAGCGGCTCTTGTGTCGACCCTGACACCGTCCCTGGGCACTCTTCCCTTAACAGTGGGCGGGGGTACTGGCGGTTGTGCCGAGAAGCCCACCAACCCTGATGCTTCGACCAGTGCTAAAGCGGGGTCAAGGGCCAGCACATAAAGGAGCGCACTTAGCGGGCACCCTTGTCGCACTCCTGAGCAGACCGGTATTGCCACCCCCCGCCAACCATTCAGTTGCGGGATTACGGTTGCCTCTCGGTAGAGCCACTGCAGATGGGAGACAAAGCGAGTAGGGATCCCTTTTCGGTGGAGCGTCTCCCAAAGGTAGTCGTGGTGGATGTTATCAAAGGCCTTCTCCTGATCCAGTTGGAGCAGGAAAAGGCCCTCTCCGCCACCGCGACTCGTGACACTCTTCGCTCTTTCTTCTGTTTCACCCCCCAGCCCCGGCGCCCTTGCTGTGGTGGCAAACACCTCTCGCAAGAGGCACAACGAGTCTGTCATTCGCCGGCCCGGGACTGCACTGGTCTGACATGGGCGTACCAGACGGTCAGCAACATTCGCCAGACGGGTGTTAAGAACTCTAGCCAGGATGCGATTGTCTACATTAGCAAGGGCAATGGGCCGCCAGTTGACAGGGAGGGAGAGGTCCCCTTTTTTCGGAAAGAAGATTAACAGCGCCTGTGAGAAGTCCCTGAGCCCTTGATCTCGGAGTAGCAGCGAGTTGAAAAGCCGCGCGAGCGGTCCGGCTAGGAGCGCCACATAACATTGATAGAAGCGCCAGGGTAGCCCATCTGGCCCAGGGGCGGAACGCGCCCGCCCCCTGCCAATGGCTGTCCGCACCTCCTCTGTCGTGACAGGGGCTTCTAACATCAGCTGTTGTTCTTTTGTTAGCCCCGGTCCCCAGCCAACCTGCGCCTCTACCCTATCAAGGAAGGTTTGAATCTCCTCTTCAGGAATGGGCTTTCGGGTAAATACCTTGTGCCAGTGACGCTCCATCACCGCCAGCATCCCCTCAGGAGTGCTCTGAATCACATCCTCTGGTGCATCACGAAGGCCTGTGCAGGACATCGGTGCAGCAGTGGTCGACGGTGCCAAGCGGGACCGTTCCCACTCTCCAGCCTCGACCATTGGGCCACGGCTGCGACAGACACGGTGCCGCTTAGCCCGCATCCGTTCTCCCTGGTGAAAGGCTGAGATCGTCTCCTGTGCCTCAAGAAGTTCCTCCGGCTGAAAAGATATCCCCTCGTCACGCCACCGGTGGCAGCGTAGGAGTGTATAGACAGCATTTTGATAGCCACGCACCTCACGACGAGCTCCCCGTCGCGAGTGTTCGCGACAGCGCTCCGACAATAGTCTTTTCAGACATTGCCAGCTGTCCCAGAGGTCCGGATCCAGGGGATCCCCAGCCTCAACCTGGGCGGCCCAGACGGCCACCATGCCTTCTAGTTGTTGGCGTAGTTCCTCACTGCTATCTAGGGTGGCTGGACGTAGCCGCCAGAGCGGGCGGCCTCGAGTCCCGACCTTTCTCATCGTTGCAGCTGGTTGGTTGCCAGCAAGACTGAATGTCACTACCAGCATAGCATGATCGGACCAGTCAGAGGCAAGGACGCGGCATCGCTCCACTTCCCACCCCGTCGGTGCCCATACGCGATCGACGCGGCTGGCCACCCGCGGATGGTGAAACGTGAAGCGCGCCGACACCCCCACTCCCCGAGCCACTCCGTATCGCTCGCCATCGCTAAAGGGCTTGCCACGCCCGGGTGGGCAGAAGGCTAGTTCATTGGGTATCTGGAGCGCTGTATCCTTTAGGCCACGCTCTTTCAGGCCAGCTGCCAGCCTTCTCTCCTCCGCTGTCAGAGACGGCGGTTCTCTGCCCACTGGTACTGTGCGATCTTCTGGGCGGGCTCGGTTATTAAAGTCTCCCGCTACCAGCAATTGGCGTCGCGTATGGCTCTGAAGGAAGAGGTGGGGCCATAAACGCCGCCGCCCCTCTCTCCCTGTCGGTGCGTAGACTCCGCAGAGGCGGTATGCGCCTCTCGGGGCCTCTAGCTCCCTTCCAGCCGTCGGCAGCAGAGCAAAATCCACAACTAGCAGCCGTCCAGGAACGGCTTCCAGGACCCTATCTACTCGCCAAGTTGAACCCGGGGGTGGTTCTCCGAAGAGTACTCCGACCCCCGACCGTTCTCCCGGCTCGTAGCTCCAGAAAGACGGGCCCACACTCCAGAGGCGTTGCGCGTGGCTACGCTCACGTTCGGAGGCGAACCATGTTTCCTGCAGAATGATGAGCTGTGACCCAAGCTGTTGAAGGGCTCCCAGAATCTCTGCGCGGCGCTCCCATGAACGGAGTCCACGCACGTTCCAGGTGAGGACTCGGAGTGACTCCATTAGAGTGACTCTGGACCCCCGCTCCTCTGCTCCTTATCAGCAGCCTCAGAGGAGGCCAATCTCTGCTTTCCTGCCCCCTCCCGCGCCCCAAGCGCAGCAGGTGCAGGCCTACTGTTTGTTATGGTTGATGGAATGTCGGTGACACCCACCGTAGCCACCCCCGGCAGCCACCGCGATGAGAGAGCATCTGGTGGCTCCGGGGGAGGCACAGCCGGTGCCCCCGGCAGTTCCACAGCCCTTATGGTCACCTCCTCTCCAGCTGGACTAGCAGTAGTATCCATTTGGATTACTTCAGCTGTAGGTTCTTGTGGGGTGTTCTCATCGATGGCATCCTCCTCTCGCTGAGAGTTGCCCTGCTCCCTGCTCCTCTCCTCTTTCGCTACCCGCTCGAGCTGATCCTCCACCGTCTGAATGCGCCAACGCCGTTCCGCGCAACGAGCGCGAACCGCCGTCAGCTCAGCCAGACGATCTTCAGTTGGTCGCTCGAGGCACCCTTCTCGGCAGTGCTCTTCCCGCTGCATCAGAATCTCCAGCTCGATTCGTTCGTCCGCCAAGGATCTGCGGAGCTCTTCCACAGACACCCCTTGAAGGGAACGCAATAGAACACGTGCCTTCTCCTCTTCTGATAGGCCTTTGCTGCGTTTGCCTGGGATACCTCCGGAGGTTCCACCTGGAGGGCTACGTGGGAGCGCAGCGCCAAATCCGGCCGCCTCCGAGACCTGCCTCTTGGCAGCACGGCGACGATTGTTCGTCATCCCTCCTTGCGCCACTCCTCTGCCTAGTATTCCCGTACCTATTGGTGGCCCGCATCCTTCAGGTTGCAGAGCGTTTGCTGTCCCCACCCTCCCGGCGGAGGCTCCCTGAGCACTCTCAGTAATCTTGTCCTGCTCCTCATTATCTACACTTCCTTCCAAAACTAGGAAGCGATTGCCTAGATGTAGTTGCAGTTGTGGGCGAGCTACCAAAGGCGACCTGCGACGTTGTCGCTGCGTTCCTCTGGCCGTCTCCCAGGGGCCCTCTTTGGCCCCTTCTTCAGGTTGACCATCTCCCCATCTGGCTTCCTGCGGTGGTGGTGGTGGTGCTGCCTGCCCCTCTCTATCTGCCTCATTATTCGCTGCCGGTGCCGATTCTTGGCGCTCTGCCGTTTGGGCCGCCCAGGCACGTCCTACCGCCTGCCGTAGGGAATCTTGGTACCCATCTGGGTCTTGCTGATTTAGCCATGCCTGTGGGCACCATCGGTACGCATGGCCTTCATTCCGACACAGGCTACAGGTGACCGGCCGTTGGCAGGCAGCCGTAGCGTGTCCCCGTACTCCGCATTTCGCACAGAGGGCCGATCGGCAGTCTCGGCGGCGGTGAGCGAAAGAGCCACAGAGAAAGCAGGCCGGGGGTTGACCACTATAGCGGGTCACTCCGCGGTCCGGACCCATAAAAAAGTACTTCGGCAGATGAAGTACCTGTCCTCCTTCTACACTCCTATGGAGGGCAACTACTGCTCGGTATTCACCAGTCCAAATGCCATACTCATCGATACGCCGCTCAGGGTCAAGGAGGACTGTGCAATGCCTCCGCAACCAGATCGCTACATCTTCAGGAGGGACCCCAGTGGTGCGAAACCCAATGTTCACCACCTTATTTTCGCCCCGAAAGAGCGGAACGACATCAAAGTCTTCAAAACAGCGGTTACCAAGCCGGCGGGATGTCCGCCAACGATCCCAGAAGGCTTGGTACGCGCGTTCAGAGGCGAAACAGACATCAACCTCCGTCAGTCCGGGGGGGGTAATGACCGCTAGAAACTGATCCCTTTGCATCCCCAGGCGGCCGAGGAGCACCTGTTCGATCACATATTCCCGTGTCAGACGGGCGGGATCGGGCCCCCGGTAGCGCAGACGGACTACGTAGCGCTCTCTGGGGTCGGGGTGTCGTGTTACCCTGCTATAGAATTCGTCCAAAAAGCGGGCATCTTCAAGGATCTCCGCTTCCAGATCGAATCCAAACCCAAATTTCGAACCTGACGCCGTGCCGCGGGTGGAGCCACCGACACCCCCCCCTATAGCTCTCGGCATCGCTCGAGCTCCTCCACCAGCCGCAGCTGCATAGGTGCGACCGGGTTCTGGCGCTCTCTGACCGGTGTTATTGGCTGCTCTATCTGCCGAGGGTGGGCCCACCGATCCACTTGCAGTAGGCCGCCCCTCTTCCTCTCTAGGTAACGAGCTTGGCTCCCCAGCAGTTTGCCTCTGCGGCTGTGATGGGCATTGCCCCTCCCCCCTACTGAGAGTTCGCCGGCGTTGTAAAGGAGTTCCAGGACCCTTCCGAGGCACCTCCTCCCGGACCGCTGTGTTTCCCATTCCAGGCGATGGCCTCCCGCTGCCCTCATGAACTTCCTTCTGGGCATCAGTTGCCACTGAATCACCTCCCACCTCCTGTCTCATTCCCAATCCTTGCATCGTGACTCTTGCCTCCCTTCCTGATGAAGGCCCTCCTATGCCTATTGATGGTTCTCCCTCCCCAATCTCGTGGCAAGGACCGATATTTAAAGCAGTGCTAGGCGATGGTTCGGTACAGGTTCCAGATGGATTGGTACCTACGTCTCTATCTGAGGTTATTGATAGAGGGCCAGGGGTTTTAAAGGCACTGTCCGCGGCTCGCAGTACAGTCTGGGGATTCTGATGTCCTTGGGTACCAACCTCTACCAATTGTTGCTGTTGTTGCTGCGATGGCAAAGGGAGGCGAGGATCTGCAGTCGAGAAAGGCTGTTGTGGATGTCCTTGCTTTTGTGGGTATTTTTGACGTGGTTTCTTGGGTAAGTGTTCATTGGTTGAGTTCTGAGATGTAATCACAGATGCGAGATCTGCATTCCGAGTATCAGCACACTGTAAGGGGGGAGAGGGCAGAGCAGGAGAGGGCAACCGTGGCGAAGTCCGAGGCTCCCCAACCACCCCTTCCTCCAGTCCCCTCATCCCTCCCACTGGCCCTTGTTCCTCCACCCACATCACATCCATTAGCTCCTCCCCAACTCTCCCTCCCCGCTGCCCACCATTCTCCTGAGAAGTAGGAACACGTTGTTTTAAAGGCAAAGAAAGAGAATGAGAAAGAGAAAGAGAATAGCTCCCCGCTTGTTCCTCACCCATTTGCGGGGGCCCCCCTTCCGGGGGAGTCCCCTGGCAAGAATTCCGGGCCATCATTTCCAAGTTTGGGTCCGGGGGTACGGCCGATCGCCGCCCGACCCCGGTTACCACTGTCCGTCGCTCCCGACTGTCCGCTCTGCCACTATGCTCCTCCGCTGTCACTCTGAGTTGTCCAGTTCCAGAAGTGCCAGTCACCAATGACGCAGCTCTGTCAGACGAAGGATTCGCCGGAGGGTTCGCCGGAGGGGCCATCGGTGTCGTCGTCGTCTCTGTGGTCAGCATTCGACTTTGTCCCTGGGTAGTAGCCTTCTGCTGTCGTGCATTCCGCTGCCAAAATTTCAGGTGCCCAACGAGGCGCCATAGCCAGTCCACAAAGTCCTGACGCCGTGGAGTAGAGGTCGGTCTGCCCGTCTCAGTCCAAATGAGGGGGCAGCGGGAGGCATAGGTAGGCGCCTCCCAGATGCGAATTAGTTCTTGGACCATTCGCTCCATTGCAGCAGGTTCCAGCCAGTCCGGTAGGCTTCGTGTGGATGTGCGTGCACGGCGCCCTATAAGCAGCCGCTCCACCACACCCAATGTCACTGATCTATGCATTGCCAGAGTTTGTATCGTGCCTTGGATGTTGCCTTGTAGTGCTGCAAGTACAGCAGGGTGCGCTCGATCCAGCCAATCAAGGATTTTGTCGCGACTGAGTTTGGCTAAGCATGGGCCCGTAGGTGCGGGTAAGACCGCAAGGTGGGCAGCCAGGAAGCCCCACAATTTGAGCATGTCCAAGCGGTTTCCCGGGTCAGCCAGGAGCCAGGTGTCATAGCGCCCCCAGTCACACTGCAGGTTGGTTTGCCAGCGATCTAGGATGCGAGCCTCCCTTCGTCTCCCGATGGCCGGTAGTGGCCCATCTGGGCCATAGTCTTCCATCTCATAGTCTAGACTCCCGGTGTCATCTTCTGCGTTTGCAATGTCTCCAGCCCTATCAGCTGTGTTGTACTCAGCACTGGAGCTCACTGAAGCTTGTGAGCTCTCTAAATTCTCTATTACATCTCTAGGGGCCGGGGGAGGGGCAGGTCGCCCCTCTGCAACCCCATCTTTCTCACTATTCATCACGTGTTCAGATTCAGGTGTTGACTCTGAGGGGGGGGGCTGTACCCACGAGTCAACTATTGTGTCTTTAGCAGTTGATAAGGGTCGTAGGGGCTCCACTGGAAAAAGTTCTTCAGTGTGCCCTCCGGATTGTTCCTCTTCCATTTCCCTTAGCCACACAGGGGAGGGGCTCAACCCCTCATTAGCAGGGTTACTAAGTGGCCCAGGGGGCGTCGGAGAAACTAAGGTTTCGCTCTGGGACTCTATCATCGCCTTCATGACTGCTGGGGCGATCCAATCCGATTGAAGCAATTCTCTTGGAGATGTCTGCGCTCTCCACTCTGAAGTCTGGGTGTGTTTGCCCCCTTTTGGATCATCATCCTTGCGCACCGTGGCACCACCGCTTATCATATTCTTAGAAAGATTTAGGGTGCTTGCACTCCTCTCACTTCCTCCTGGCTCTGACCAGGCAGGATTGGCAAAGACAGCTTCTACAGTCCTCATGGAGGGGGGAAGTAAGGGGGGGTTCATCGGGGAGTGTCCTCGATGATCCCAGGGGGAAGAGGGGTTCTCCCCTTTCCTAGTCTCATTCTCTCCTTCTCCTTGCAGCTGCCCTCTTTGTGATTCAAAAGAGGCAGCAAGAAAGGCTTCTACAATAGCTGTCGAGGGGAGGGACATGGGTGGGACTTGCGAGGCAGGGAGAGGGTTAATGGAGGGGATTGCACCACCATCCCCAAATAGAGCACCCCCACTCCCTGCTGCCGCTCCTGTTTCAGCTGCCTCAGTAACAGACACCAACTCCTCTTCTATCTCCATACACATTTGCTCAGGAGCATTTTGCTCCAGGCAAGCTTTTGCAAGCTGTTTGCAGCTCAGGTCAGCATTTGCTACATTTGTATCTAGTAGAGGTGCTGCAGGCAGAGCTGCTGCAGGCAAACAGGCCTCTCTAGAGGCCTCAGCCACACCCTGTTGCTGCTGGTGATTTTCAAACTGTTCCAACATAGCTAGGCCTGCTTTTTCCCCCCCCACAAGGGAAAGAAGGTAGTTTTCAGAGGTTCTCAAACATAGGGCACCAGCAGGCTCCCCAAGTCCTACAGAAATTCCTGCCTTCGTTTGTTTGTTCTCCCAGGCCTTTACTTCTTGTCTCAAATCTTCTGGTGACTGTAGGACACCCTCCTGGGCTCGCATAGGCCTTGGAAAGGGGGTTCCCTCCTGTTCCATATAGTCTTCATCCTCTGTGGCTGTTGCAGTAGCAGCCAGCATTTCTGTGTTGTTGGGTCTAATTACAGCTAAAGGCTGCTGGGCTTGATTAGGCCCCGTTGGGGGGGAACCCTATAGCTCCCCCCCCGAGAGTCCCCCAGGTCCTCAAGTGGTCTTAAAAGAATCCCCACAGTCTTAGGAACGTTAAGATACTAAATTTGGAGAAGTCCAGTCCCCCCCAGGGGGGTAAATCGCGCTCACCCAAGAAACTCGCAGGAGCTCTGGAAAAACACGTCCTTCCTCGTTGAAAACAGAGTTAGGGTTAGGGTTAGGGTTAGGGTTAGGGTTAGGGTTAGGGTGAGGGTGAGGGTGAGGGTGAGGGTGAGGGTGAGGGTGAGGGTTAGGGGTTAGGGTGAGGGTTAGGGTTAGGGTTAGGGTTAGGGTTAGGGTTAGGGTTAGGGTTAGGGTTAGGGTTAGGGTTAGGGCTAGGGCTAGGGCTAGGGTTAGGGTTAGGGTTAGGGCTAGGGTTAGGGTTAGGGCTAGGGCTAGGGCTAGGGTTAGGGTTAGGGTTAGGGTTAGGGTTAGGGTTAGGGCTAGGGCTAGGGCTAGGGCTAGGGTTAGGGCTAGGGCTAGGGTTAGGGTTAGGGTTAGGGTTAGGGTTAGGGTTAGGGTTAGGGTTAGGGTTAGGGTTAGGGTTAGGGTTAGGGTTAGGGTTAGGTAAGATTTTTTTTTTTTTAGGTAAGATTTTTTATTTAAATTATTCATACTACTAGGTTACATCCCGCACGCGAAATCACGTAACAATATCGCCACTCCCCGAAAAACATATCTAACTAATACATATAATTTACCTCTCTAACCTAACTCTAATACAAAATATACCTCTCAAACCTATTTTATAAAAAATCACATCAAAATAATAACTTAAAATACAATACTTTAAAAGAAACACATAAAAAAATTTCCATTAAAATTTACCATTAAACTTAGCATAAAACTTTATTACCTAAATGCAAAATAGTCTCATTCCTTATCTTCTCTTCAAGTTACCTTTTCTTGGACCTCATCCACTCTTTCTACCCCTTCAGAAAAATTCTGAAGTGTAGTCTGACTAAGAGAAAAAGCGTTAAAGGGAATGGGAGTGGGAGGGGGTTCAGCAGGAGGGGGTTTTGCAGGAGGGGGTCTGTTTTTTTGTTTTCTTTGTTCTTTTATTCCTTCTCCATCTTGAATATTTTTTTGTGTCTGTTGTGTCTTTTGTTGTTCCTTCTCATTACTATGACTCATCTCCTCATTTACAATTACACTTTCCCCTTCTATTACCACTTCTTCACTTAAGACCCGGTATCTATTTTTTTTAGAAAATAATTTCCCATTATTTACCGTTTCTAAATGCTTTGTCTTTTGTATACTTTTCCCTCCTTTCCCCTTCTGCACCATATTCCATTCATCCTGCCTTTCTTGAAAATTATCATTTTTTTTTTTTCCATAGAAACAGTTTTCTTCCCTTGAGTATCAGACTCTACCAAATTTTCAAAGTGTGCTCTACTTGCCCTCTCTTCTTTTCCCATCCCTCCTTCCTGTCTAGCTTTCTTTCTCATTTGCGCATCAGCTTTTTGTTTTCCTGACTCTGCCATTCTTTCTGCCTTTGCACATCTATCTGCATCTTGTCGATTGTAATATGCCTGAGGGCACCAAAGATACGTATGTCCCATCTCATCGCACAGATTGCACGTAATGCCACGATGACAAAAAGCCGTTTGATGGCCTCGCTCCCCACACTTTGCGCAAAGCGATGTTGTACAATTGCGTCGCATGTGATCATACGCCCCACACTGAAAACAAGCAGCAGGTTGGCCACTATATCTCGTAATTCCCCGATCTGATCCTAAAAAGAAATACTTAGGTATGTAACCCTGCCTAGTCCCTTCAGAACGGTTTTTAAAAGAAACCACACATCGGTATTCTCCAGTCCAGAAACCTTCTTCATCATATTTTTTAGTTGGACCCATTAAAATGTCTGCATATTTCATCACCCAAAGTGCTACATCCTGTGCCGGAACAGTAGTAGTACGTAAACTGATCGTGAGTACTCTAGTATCCCCACGAAACAATGGTATCATTTCATAACCTCTCAAAAGTAAGTTATCTGCTCTACAGGCAGCCCTACTGGCCGTCCAAAATTGTCTGTAAGCACGCTCTGAAGCAAGGCAGACATCCGTCTCCTTGGAACCAGGTAACTGTATCACAGCCACAATATCCTCTTTGGGAAAATTTAGAGTATCTCTTATAAACACTTTAGTGACATAAGCCCTCGTGTCTTTTTCAGCTTCTATTCCTACATAACGAAAACGTACCACATATCTCTTTCTAGGATCTCTATCCTCTGAAGCAGTATTAAGGAAACTCTCTAAATAATCTTCTTCATCCCCCTCAAAATACCACCTAGGCATTGATGAATTAATGTCCTTCCTCTGCGTATTGCCTCTTGTTGCCTTTGCATAAGAAAGAGATTGCGAAAGTCCAGAACCACTCGGATGGGACTGACCTAAAGACTCATGAGCTGTACTAGCTTCCCCTTGTTCCCTTTGCACCAATGATGCTCTAATAGGACTCTGCATTCCAGGTGAGGAAGCACTCTCCACAATACTCACAGAATCTGTCCTTGTGTTTCCTTTCAAAAAAATGTCTTTCGATGTTAATGCGGATCGTGCTTCTCTTTCAATGTCCATTAGAAAACTCTCTTGTCTCGCTTTCACTCCTGCTCCTCGCTCCACCCTCGATTGCAGAACTGCTTCTCCATGCCTATGAAAGGAAGAAAACCCACAAGCGCCAGAAGCCATACCGGTATCACCTACATAACCCTTCCCTCGGCTTCCCAACTCTGTTTCTATTACTGAGATTCCCTCCAATAAGGACTGATCGCTTACATCTGTTATACAATTCTGAGCAGTCTCAATCGCTTTACCCCCTTCTTCCTCCCCTACTAATCCAGTTCTAGGTCTTTTTCGTACCGTCTCGGGTGTTTTTTCCTGCTCTGAACTACTGTCTGTACCATCTCCTCCTTTTTCATTAAGCTTTCTACTTCTTCCCTTATTTTTTAATCTACCACTCTGCATTGTTTCCAGATCTCCCTGCATCCCCATCACCTCACCGATTGTCGGGGGCGCTTCCTTAGAAGACACCCCCTGCAAAACCCATTGGGCCCGTCTCTCCTCCTCATCGATCTCAGCAACCGCTTCCGTTCTCCTTTTGGGAACTGCTTCAATCGGGACCCGAGCTTCGGACTGGATTCTCGACGCCACCGCCACCGATGTTGACTTCACTCGTTCTTGTTTATCGTCTCTTCTTTGTTTTATGATTTTCTGCCTCTGTTTTAAACAATCGATTACTTTTTCCAACCATATGTTAAATTCCTCATTTGGCACTAACGTGTCCTTATTGTCAATTTGACTCCAAAAGACAGGCGGAGCCTCATCATCAGCCGTAGTAAGTCGAGTTCTGTGAATATCTTGGAAATATTTTATTAGGTGTTTTTCTTCTAGCCAATCAGGATAAGCCTCCATAGACGTCTTCGGCTTCCTCGCCACTAGAAGTCTCCGCACACAATCCAGCGCTAATGATTTTAAATAGCTTAATTCCTTCAGTCTTAATGTTACCTGCCATCCTGAAAGCACATCTTTTAAAGGCTGATAAGTTTTATCCAAAAATTGCACTACTTTTTGTTGACTATATTTAGTCAGATTTTTTGTCGGAACATTGGTTAAAGCTACATGGGCCATCACATAACCCCAAAGCCTCAACATATCATGCTTTTCAAATTCAGTTGGTAAAATAATATCTTCCACCTTGGTTAGATTTTTTTGCAATATTTCAGTCCATTTTGCCAGAATTTTCCTCTCCCTTGACTCTTTCACATTGGGTACAGCAGATTTTAATTTTTCAACAGAAACCAAGTCCATTTGCATATCACAATCGGTTTCAAAATCAGTTTCAAAAATTTCAGTAAGAAATTCTAATTCTACTTCTGGTTCAGAAAAATCAGAGAGGGCGCTCTCTCTTCCTTTTGATTTCTCCACTCCTCTATCTTCATCATTTTCTCCTTTATTACTTAATTGCTCAGCAAAGGTCATTTGCCTATTATTTTCAATTTCTTTATCTATAATAATACATTCTTGTTCTGTTTGCTGATTACCACCTTGATTAAGTTCAAGATCTACAAAACTTTGTTCTTGTAATGTATTCAGTGAAGGTTCCATACAAGCCTCAGCAGCTTGTGCACTTTGTCTCTCAGTTGTTTTACTAACATGTACTGTCTCTTTAAGAGCACTTAATTCCAAAACTTCCAATTCATCAAAGCATTTGTTATATTGTATTACATAATTGTCTTTAAATTTTCCCAATATACTTTTTTCTTTATCATAAGTGTCTCTTCCATACATTTCAATTTCTCTACTTGAAAAGGTATTTAGAATCTTTTCTTGTTGCATTACATACTTCCAAGCCAAGAAAATCTCATGGCGAAAAGCTGTGCAATCAATGTTTATTTTTGTCAAACTTTCTTCTTGTCTTTTGTCACCAGACTGCATTTGTTTCTGTTTGACCATTTCTCTTCTAGCACACTCTTTCTGAAGTCTTTCATATTCTAATACAATTTCTATATAGTCCCTCTTCATCTGCTTTATTTTCATAGAAAGTGCTGCTTCACAGTCAGCCATTTTATCTACTGTTTGTTCTATGAGAGTCCTAGGGGTCCCAGCTTCTTCTAAGTTTGTAGACTCATTCAAAGGGATCTGAGGGCCCACAACAACAGCTGCTGATACTTCAGGGGTTCCCCCTTCCTTTAAAGTCACTGAAGTTGCAAACATTTCCCCACCCAGGGAAAGCTGGTCTTTTGAAAATCCCTCTTTGTACTCACTGCGAGGCATTGTTTCCAGAGAGGCCTCTGCTTTCAGGGAGGCCTCTGCAGCATTTTTAAAAGGTCTCTCTTCAACAGCGTTTTTTTGAGGATCCCCTCCACTGTCAGGGTTCATATTGGTCTCAAAAGATGCACCAGAGTCTCCTCCACCTACCTCAAGCCTTGAGGCAGTGGCATGCTGGCCGGATTTTGAATAAAAAGACGTTTTGTTTTGGATCTTCAGGAGCTCCAAAAACTACCACCTCCTCCTACCAAATCAGGGTTAGGGTTAGGGTTAGGGTTAGGGTTAGGGTTAGGGTTAGGGTTAGGTAAGATTTTTTTTTTTTTTTTATAGGTAAGATTTTTTATTTAAATTATTCATACTACTAGGTTACATCCCGCACGCGAAAACACGTAACAATATCGCCACTCTCATAATAACATATCTAGCTAATACATATAATTTTCCTAACTAACTTAACACTAATACAATATATTCATCTCAACTCTATGTTATAGGAGGTGTCGACTCTGATGTCCACGGCCAGAATTTTCTCCACTTCTCATGCGGTAATTTTTCCTTTTCAAATAAACTCAGTTCTCTTATTTTTGATAATATTGTCCTAATTGTACTTTCAGAACTGCATATATTTTGAGTCTTAATTTCTTTTAACCGTTGCCAACATAAGATACTTAGAACAAATAAATTAACAATTCTTATCGTTGTCCAGGGTACCTTCCAATAATTATTGACTACATAGTTTTTATTTCTAAGTCTTTTCACTCCTTTTCTTTGTCTCGGGCCTTGAATTCCTTTTTCTGGTTCTGCTCCCGAAACAATAGTTTCCCAGTTTTGCCTCAAAAGGTCTGGCCAATCCAGAGTTTTAGCTATTATAGTCCACGTCTCTTTCGCAGATACACAATCTTTAACAAAATGTTGAATGGTTTCTTTTTGTGTCTGCCCTGTTCTTACAGCTTCTTCCTGACATCTTAATCGTGGACAAGCTTGGTTAGCATTTGCTAGCCACGGCTTATTTGTTTGCACGCTATAAATCTGATGAAAAAACTTCCATCTGATGTCCCATAGTTTATAAGGAATTCTTTGATCTTTAAAGAATTCTATCTGGTGTACAGGCTCTTTTAAGTACATAGATAAATTTTCCCTTTTTACATTCTTTTCAAATTGTGGTTGAAAACTATTTACTTCTAATAAATTCCTATAAATTTTCTTTTTCATAATTTTTGGTTCACCCCTTTCAATTTTTATTATGCTTGCCCTTAATTTCCATTTTCTTAAATTACTATAAATTTCAATCAAATAATCAGGTCCCAAACACTTTAGCGATTGTGTGATTTTATAATTGACCTTATCTTCTTCCCACCATATTTTGGCCCAATCTTTAATTCTCCAGTGTTTGGCAAAGGCAACCAACCAAAATTGTGGTGCCAATTCTTTTCTTTCTACCTCTGCCCATTTTCCAAAATTATGACTAACAAAAATTGCTAAAAATTTGAAACCAATTGCTGTAAAATTTAAACCACCCTGTGCTACAGATTTATACGCCTCTGCTCTTGCAAGGGGGAAATTAGCCGTTCCCCATAGAAACTTAAATGCCATTTTATTGATTTCTTTAATGATCCTTTCAGGTGGTGGGTAGACAGCTGCCAAATTACCTACTACTGGGACTAAGTACGTACTAACATACATGGCTTTTTGATAGATAGAAAGATGCCATTTTTGCCACATTTGTATTTTTTCTTTAACTTTATCTCTCCACATAGTCCAATTATATTCCCACCCTTCCCATTTAACTGCAAAATAAATTCCTAATAATTTAACTTGTATTTTAATTTGCCCTTCTACAGCTTCTGAATTTATTGCTTGATTTTTATTTTTATTACTAATCAGATATTCTAATGGCATTACTTGTATATTTCCCTTAATGTTATTGGGCGATATTATAAAACTCTTTTGCATATTTAAATGGGCACCAGAAGCCTGACCAAATTGTTCAAACAAATCTCTGATTATTTCTATTTCTCGTTTATCATTTACTAAAATAGATACATCATCTGCATGAGCAACAGCCTTCACACTTAGATCACCCGAGTCCAAGCCTGACATGTGCATTAAATTAACAGGTATTGGTATTTGGATTCCCTTTAAACTATCTTCCAACTCTATTTTACATAAAACAGCATCTAAAACTAACACATATAACAATGGACTCATAGGACATCCCTGCCTGACACCAGACTTTAACATTATTTGTTTCCCTCTGTATCCATTAATTTGAGGCACTACCACTGCTTTTTCATACATCAATCGAAGATGATTAACGAAACTCACCGGAATGCCTTTCCAAAGAAGTATCTCCCACAAAAACCGATGATGTATATTATCAAAAGCTTTCGTTTGATCTAATTGTAACATATGTCCTTTCCACATCCCTTTTTGTACAAGTTGAAAAATTTCTCGAAATAAAAGTAGTGAATCTACCATAGTTCTTCCCGGCACTGCACTTGTTTGAAATTTAACTATTATCTTACTAGCTATCTTAGCTAACCTATTATTAAATATTTTTGCTAAAATTTTATAATCAGTGTTTGTTAAGGCTATAGGCCGCCAATTTTTTACTAACGTAAGATCTCCTTCTTTCGGAAAAAAAATTAAAATACCATTATAAAATGAATTAGGTAAATTATTTCTCTCTAGGGCTTGATTATATACCGCTGCAAGTGGTTTCGCTAGCCATTTCTTAAATATTTTATAAAAATTCCAGCCCAGACCGTCCGGTCCCGGTGCTGATTTTCCTTTCCCTGAAACGATTGCCGTCACCACTTCTTCCTCTGTGACAACTGCTGTCAGCATTTGTTCATCTTCATCATTTAACCCATCATAAAGATGTTTCAACCTCTCTTTTGGTATGGCCACTATATAGTCATGCACCTGTTTAACTGAAATATTTTTTAAACTAAACATATTTTCATAATATTGTTCCATTAACTGGAGCATACCTTGGGGATGAAAGACAACATCGCTGTCTTCATCTTTTTTTAATCCTTTAAATTCTACTGGAACTTTAGGGTTTCTAACCTTTGCCCATTCATCGATATCAATGATGGGTCCCTTTGCTCTGTTATTTTTATATCTTTTCCTTTTGTCCCTCTGTTTTTGATGATAAGTTTTAATCGTATTTCTGGATTGTTCTAAAACTTGTTTATTATATGGTTGGCCTTTATTAACATACAGGTGACACTTTAAAAATTGATAAACGGCAGCATGATATTGTTTTATTTCATTTTGGTTAGCCCTTCTTTCATAATTCCTACATTGTTTAACTACTGATCTCTTTAAACGTTCCCACCATTGATTTAAATCATCCCCATACAAATCAAATAAAGTTAAAAGAATAGCTAATGTTGTGGCTATGACCTCTTTACACTCTAACATGTCTAACAACTTAGGCCTTAACCGCCATAAAGGCTTGCCTCGAGAAAAAACTTGCCCCATACTAAATTCCATCGCTAATATGACATGATCTGACCACGGAGTAACAATTGTTTTGCATTTTTCCACCTTTAATTGTTTAGGGGCACGTATTCTATCAATCCTACTCGCAAACAAAGGATGATAAAAAGTATACCTCACACCATCTAAAACAGGATAACTATTAACATATGCTTGTCTTACACCTACAGGAAAATAATCTAATTCATTTTGTATCTCTAAAGCCTTATCTACTAAATTTAACTTATTCAAAAATGTTTCTAATTCTCTTTCTTCAACCGTTAAACCCACGGCCAATTTTTTATTTTTAAATTTTGATGATATATATGCACTCCTATCAGCTAACCTAGACCTATTATTAAAATCTCCTACTATTAACAAAATTCTATTTGTATTACTATAATCTTTCAGATTACCCCATAACTTTTTTCGCTCTGCCACACTAACTGGGGCATAAAGTCCACACAATCTAAACGCTACTCTTCTATTTTTACTATTACCTATCTGCTCTATAACTGTAAAATCTACAATTAAAAGCCGTCCCGGTACGGCCTCCAAAACAAAATCAACGGTGAGATCTGTACGAGAACGAAAAAGAATCGCAACTCCTGTCGCATTGTCCACACCGTAAGACCATAACGACGGTCCCGCATTCCACAACTTCTGAGCATCGCATCTCTGTTGTTCGCTATTAAAATTTATCTCTTGAAGCACATAAATATCATAACACAATCTGGGTAATAAAGAAAGCACCTCATCCCTTTTTGTTTTCATTCTAAAACCTCTAACATTCCAGGAAAGAATTTTTAAATTTAAATTTGAAATTGAATTTAAACCTACCATAAAATATATTTATATTTATATTTATACTTATTTATAAAACCTATTTATATTTATACTTATTTATACTTATTTTTATAAAAAACCTATTTATAAACAATTTTTAAACAATTTATAAACAATTTATTATAATCTAATTTAAACCTATAAATTATTTTCCCTAATAATAAAACTTTAAATTAAAAACATATTAAATCAAATTATCTATCTCTTAAAATACAGTGCCCTAAAACAGGAAGATTCACTATTGAACTTAAAATCTTTATCACCACAATACTATTTGTTTTTAACTCTTCTCTTCAAGTTACCTCTCCTTGCATCTCATTTTCTCTTTCTACCCCTTCAGGTAAATCCTGAAGTGTAGTCTTACTGGGAGAAGTATTGGTAAAAGGAATAGGAGGGGGTTCTTCAGGGATATTTAAAGGGAAAATTGGAGAACTGTTATCTATTACCACTGTTTGTACATGCAAATTCTGTTGTGACAAATTAACTTCTTGCAATTCCTCTAAGTCTTTTCTTCCGATAGATTCAACAACCGGCTTGATGAGCAAAGAATTTTCTTGTTGTGAATCTAAAAATTGAGACTTTGTTTCTTTAATATTTTCATTCCTTTGTTCTTCTTCTAGATTAGTTCCTTCCTGATGCCTTTGTTCTATATATTTTTTCTTTGGTTTCCTTTGTTCTTTTATGAAATCTCTGTCTGGAATATTTTTTTGTGTCTTTTGTTGTCCTTCCTTATTACTATGACTCATTACACCAGGATCTAAATTTTGATCTAACCTTGCATCCTGTACTATTTCCAAATTTTCACCTAAGACTCGGTATCTATTTGTTTCTGTGATTAATGTTCCATTATTTACCCTTTCTAAATGCTTTGTCTTTTGCTTACTTTTTCCTCCTTTTCCCTTCTGAACTGTATTCCAATTATCCTGTCTTTCTTGAGAATTATTTCTTATAGAATCAATTTTCCACCCTTGAGTATCAGTCTCTGCCCGACTTTCGGGTTGTGGTCTACTTGTCCTCTCTTCTTTTCCCATATCTCTTTCTTGCCTAGCTTTCCTTTTCATCTGCATAACAGCTTTTTGTTTTCCTGACTCTGCCCTTCTTTCAGCCTTTGCACTTCTATCTGCATCCTGTCTGTTATAGTATGATTGGGGGCACCATAAATACGTATGACCCATCTCATCGCACAGATTACACGTGATACCACGATGACAATAAGCCGTTTGATGACCTCTCTCCCCACACTTTGCGCAAAGCGATGTTGTGCAATTACGTCGTATGTGATCATACGCCCCACACTGAAAACATGCAGCAGGTTGGCCACTGTATCTTGTAATACCCCGGTCTGATCCCAAAAAGAAATATTTAGGTATATAACCCTGCCTAGTCTCTTCAGAGCGATTTCTAAAAGAAACCACACATCGGTATTCTCCGGTCCAATAACCTTCTTCATCGTATTTTTTGTTTGGACCCATTAAAATGTCTGCATATTTCCTTACCCAAAGCGCTACATCCTGTGCCGGAATAGTGGTAGTGCGTAAACTAATTGTGAGTACTCTAGTATCCCCACGAAGTAATGGTATAATCTCATAACCTCTTAAGAGTAAATTGTCTGCTTGACAGGCAGCCCTACTGGCCATCCAAAATTGTCTGTAAGCACGCTCTGAAGCAAGGCAGACATCCGTCTCTTTGGAGCCAGGTAGTTGTATCACAGCCACTATATCTTCTTTGGGAAACTTTAAAGTATCTCTTAAGAACACTTTAGTGAGATAAGCCCTCGTGTCCTTTTCAGCCTCCACTCCAACATAACGAAAACGTACAACATACCTCTTTCTAGGATCTCTTTCGTTCGAGGCAGCATTGAAAAAACCCTCTATATATTCTTCTTCATCCCCTTCAAAATACAACCTAGGCATTAATGGATTACTATCTTCCCTCTGCACATTACCTCTTGTTGCCTTTGCATAAGAACGAGTTTGTGGCAATCCTGAACCAGTGGGACGGGACTGATCTAAAGAACTATGAGTTATCCCAACTTCTCCTCGTTCCCTTTGCTTCGATGATGTTCTAATAGGACTCTGCAGTCCAGGTGAGCGAGAGCTTTCCACAATACTCACAGAATCTGCTCTTGGATTTCCTTTTGGATAAATGTCTTTTGGTGTTAATGTAGATTGTACTTCTCTTTCAATATCAGTTATAAAAGTCTCTTGTCTCGCTTTCACTCTTTCTCCTCGCTCCAACCTCGATTGCAAAACTTTGTCTTCATTCCTATGAAAAGAAGAAAACCCACAAGCGCCAGAAGCCATACCAGTATCATTCCTATGACCTTTCCCTCCATTTCCCAAATTTGTTTCTAAATCTGTTTCTAAATTTGTTTCTAATACTGAGATTCCCTCTAATAAAACTTCATCAGATACATTTCTTATGGAATCTTGAACAACCTGGATCTTCTCACCCCCTTGTTCACTCCACGGTAATCCAATTCTAGGTCTTTTTTTAACCGTCTCGGGTGTTTTTTCCTGGTCTGAGCTACTGTCTATATAATCCTTTCCTTTTTTATTAAACTTCCTACTTCTCCCCTTATTTTTTGGTCTACCACCCTGCGTTGTTTCCAGATCTCCCTGCATCCCCATCGCCTCACCGATTGTCGGGGGTGCTTCCTTAGAAGACACCCCCTGCAAAACCGATTGGGCCCGTCTCTCCTCCTCATCGATCTCAGCAACCTCTTCCATTCTCCTTTTGGGAACTGTCAACGCCACCGATGCTGACTCCCCTCGTTGTTGTTTATCATCTTTTCCTTGTTTTATGATTTTCTGCCTCTGTTTTAAACAATCAATTACTTTTTCCAACCATGTTATAAAATCTTCTTCCGGCACTAATTTGCTTCTATTGTCAATTTGGCTCCAAAAAGGAGGCGGAGGCTCATCAGAAGTCTTAATAACTCGAGATCTGTGAATATCTTGAAAGTGCTTTATCAGATGTTTTTCTTCTAGCCAATCGGGATAAACCTCTGTAGACGTTCTCGGCTTCCTCGCCACTAATAGTCTTAACACACAATCAATCGCTAAAGATCTTAAGTAACATAATTCTTTGTGTCTCGACTTCACCCTCAAACCTGAAAGTGTTTCTTTTAATGGCTTAAAAGTTTTGTTCAAAAATTGTACTATTTTTTGTTGACTATATTTGGTCAATTTTTTTGTCGAAACATCAGGTAAAGCCACATGGGTCATCACATAGCCCCAAAGGTGTAGCATGTCACGTTTTTCAAATTTAGCAGGTAAAATAATCTGTTCCACTTCAGGTAACTTTTTATGTATTATTTCAGTCCATTTTGCCAAAATTTGTTTCTCCCTCGACTCCCTCACCTTCGGTACAGCAAATTTTGGGTCTTCACGAGACTCAGAGGCCGTTATCATATCATCCTCAGTTCCAGTGAAATCATTTTCAAAAATGTCCATAAGAAATTCTGAATTAACTTCCCCTTCAGAAATTTCTGATAGGCCACTCCTTTCCACCATTGTCTCTTCCTCTTGGCTATCCTCATCTTCTTCTTCCTCACCACTGGATTGTTCAGTGAGATCTATTACCTCTAATTCATTATCACTTTTAATTTTTCCATGTTTATTTTCTGTATTATTTTCTATATTATTTTCAATTTTTGTATTATTTTCCATTTTTGTAATATCCATATGTTCTTCTATTTGTTGTTGTTTATCACCTTGATTAACTTCAAGATGAATTAAAGTTTGCATATAAACTTCCTCAGCAGATTGTACATTTTGTCCCACAGTTACTTCACTGTGAGATATATCATTCACATTTTTTTCATTTATTATTTGTGATAGTTCTAACGATTCCCTTGTAAATTGTATAATATCTTTCTCCTGTAAGGCTTGGAACTCAAAAGAAATCAACTGTGACTTGTGTGGAGATCTGTCTCTCTCTTCCACATTTTCTTCAAACTGACTGGTTGCTATTTGTACTGTCTCTTTAAGAGAGAAAAAATCTCCAAATTGATTTTCAACAATATATTTATTATATATTTTCTCATGTTCAGCTCTGTTTCTTCTCAACCTCTTTGTTACTTCTATGTATTTATCTTTTCCATAGTCTTGAATATCTTTTTTTGAAAAGCTATTAAAATAGTTTTCTTCCTTTATTATGTTATGCAAACTTGCTTTCATTTTCAATAATTCCTGCTGAGCCTCTAACGAAAAATCTCCTGTTTCTGGTGAAAATTCTTTTTGCATTTTGTCAGCAGCCTGCAATTGTTGCTGTTTGACATTATCTCCTATAAGACTCTCTCTCTGAAACTTTTCACGCTCTCTCAAAGTTTCTGCAGCCAGCAAGGCTTCTGTAAACTTTTTTCCACAGACACTTTCAGTCTCCATAGCTTTAAATGGAACTGCTGAATCACTGTCAGCCATTTTATTTACTGTTTGTTCTATGGGAGTCCTAGGGGTCTCAGCTTCTTCTAAGTTTGCAAGCTCTTTTGAGGGGATTTGGGGGCCCACTTCAACCTCCACCAACACTTCAGGGATCTCCCCCTCCTACAAAATCACCGGCATTGCAAACATTTCATCACTTAGGGAAAGCTGGGCTTTTGAAAATCCCTCTTTGTACTCACTGTCCTCCATTGTATCCAGGCAAGTCTCAGCAGCATTTTGAAAGGGTCTTTCTTCAACAGTGTTTTTTTGAGGATCCCCTCCACTGTCAGGATTCATACTGGTCTCAAAAGATGCACCAGAGTCTCCTCCACCTACCTCAAGCATTGAGGCAGTGGCATGTTGAAAAGATTTTGAAGATAAAAGCGTTTTGTTTTGGATCTGCAGGAGCTCCAAAAAACTACCACCTTCTCCCACTAAATCAGGGTTAGGGTTAGGGTTAGGGTTAGGGTTAGGGTTAGGGTTAGGGTTAGGGTTCGGGTTAGGGTTAGGGTTAGGGTTCGGGTTCGGGTTAGGGTTAGGGTTCGGGTTAGGGTTAGGGTTCGGGTTCGGGTTAGGGTTAGGGTTCGGGTTAGGGTTCGGGTTAGGGTTCGGGTTAGGGTTAGGGTTAGGGTTCGGGTTAGGGTTCGGGTTAGGGTTAGGGTTAGGGTTCGGGTTCGGGTTCGGGTTCGGGTTCGGGTTAGGGTTCGGGTTAGGGTTAGGGTTCGGGTTAGGGTTCGGGTTAGGGTTCGGGTTAGGGTTCGGGTTAGGGTTAGGGTTAGGGTTCGGGTTAGGGTTCGGGTTAGGGTTAGGGTTCGGGTTAGGGTTCGGGTTAGGGTTCGGGTTAGGGTTCGGGTTAGGGTTCGGGTTAGGGTTCGGGTTAGGGTTCGGGTTAGGGTTAGGGTTAGGGTTAGGGTTAGGGTTAGGGTTAGGGTTAGGGTTAGGGTTTAGGGTTAGGGTTAGGGTTTAGGGTTAGGGTTAGGGTTTAGGGTTAGGGTTAGGGTTAGGGTTAGGGTTAGGGTTAGGGTTAGGGTTAGGGTTAGGGTTAGGGTTAGGGTTAGGGTTAGGGTTAGGGTTAGGGTTAGGGTTAGGGTTAGGGTTAGGTATCAAATTTTTTAGGTATCAAATTTTTTTATTAGAGGGTTAGGGTTAGGGTTAGGGTTAGGGTTAGGGTTAGGGTTAGGGTTAGGGTTAGGGTTAGGGTTAGGGTTAGGGTTAGGGTTAGGGTTAGGGTTAGGGTTAGGGTTAGGGTTAGGGTTAGGGTTAGGGTTAGGGTTAGGGTTAGGGTTAGGTATCAAATTTTTTTTTTTTAGGTATCAAATTTTTTTATTAGATATAAGCCATACTACAAAAAAGGTACTCAGCCATTACATATACGGCTGAAGACCAACAAACCCAAAACCAAAGGCAACAACAACATCATTAACTCCCCAAGGTACCCCCAAAAGTACTCAGCACAGGAACAGCATCCAAGTCCAAGTCCAAGTCCAGAAACCAGGATGTAAATTCCAAGAGCCAAAGTCCAGTCCAGAAGCCAAGATCCAGAGGCAGCAGTCCAAAGTCCAGAATCCGGAAGTTGATATTGAATATCCAAATCCAATAACAGTAAGAAATTCAAGAACAATAATAATAATAAAACCAACAACAAGTAATACAGAAATATATACAGAAATATATACAGGAAACACAGGAAATCCAGGAAATACAGGAAATCATATAATGTCCATACAATGTCCAGGACCCGAAGGTCAGAGTCCACAAACCAAAACCTAAAGTCCAAAAGAATGGGGCCAGAAGGCTTATAGGCCATAGTTCAAGTAATAGGTGGGGGGGTGTCCGTCATCCAGGGCCAAAGGCGGGCCCAACGCCCCGATGGCATCCGCCCCCGTTCATAGCCTGCTAATCGCCGTAGGGATGCCACGATGTAGCGTACCGTGCCCTCTGACCTGCTTTCTTTCTGCGTAATCCGTTCCCAATGGCGCGCCCCCCATAGGCCCTTCAGAACAGTGAGATTGACAAGGCGGAGGGTGGAGGGTGGAACCGGCCAACACTCTTGACCCCGGGCCCCCCTTGGCCGCTCGGGACCCCGGAGCCCCGGTTGCTCTTCCCCAGAGATCACCGCTTCCCAGTGCTGATGGGCCAGGCTCGGCCAGCGCAGCGCCTGAGCCAGCCCTTCCCATACACATCGGGAGGCAGGGCAGGTGGACACTACATGTTGCACGGTCTCTCGAGGTTCCCCGCCCACCAACACCATCCCCGCCCCTCGGCGTTCAGTGACACATCGGAGCCGTCTGCATAATTGGGCTTCCTCCGATAGCCACGGACGGGCCGTCGCTATATCCGCTACCTGGTGATACCACCGCCAACGAATATCCCACAGGTAGAGTGGGACCCGTCGTTCTCGAAAGAGGGGGATCGGGTACCGGCTCTCCCGTAGATATGGGGACTGGTCAACTCGGGCGGCCCGACGTTCTGCCTCAGGGTGAAACAGGCGTTCCTCCACCATGCGCCAGTACAGATGACGACGCAAGTGGCGGCCGGAGAGCGAATTATTCCTGACCCATGGGGCGTGTGCTACCCATTGTTTTACTGCTGAGAGCACCGGAATAAGATACGCTGGCACGGTCGCCCGCCAAGCAGGCGACACGCGAAAGGCTAGCTGGTCCGTGTCCCACCATTTCTCTGCCCATGCCGTATCTCGCCATCCCGAGGCAAAAGCGGCCACCCAGGCTGGCGGCGGTGGTGACATCACTCCCCTTCCTTGCGCAATTGCTCCCGTGGCTTCTTCCCAATCCCGCCAGGCCCCAAAGTTTTGGGCGAGAAACTCTGCCAAGCAGGCTGGACCTAGCGCTGGGAGCGCCAGGCCGCCTTGTTCGTGCGGGCGGGAGGCTACCGCTCGGCTCTGAGGGAAATGGACTGTCCCCCAGAGAAAGCGAAGCACCAAGCGATCTACTCGCCGGAGCAGAATTTCCGGGATAGGGTAAACTCTAGCTAGGGCCATGGCGATAGGGTACAGGTAGGTCTTTAGGAAGATGACTTTTTGGAAGATGCCTAATCGCCAGTGCCGCCACAGTTCCAATCGAGCATCGACGGCCTGCACCCAGCGCTCCCACTCTCGAAAGCCGTTGCCCCCGTGAGCCAGTGAGTATCTAACTCCCAATATAGAGACATCCTCCACCACCGTCTCCACTCTGGCCGGCAACTCTTTCGGTCCCTCGGTCACCTCTCCCACTTCATCCGCTAGAATGGCCGTCAGAGGCTGCACGGTCAGGTCAGGTGGCTCACCGGCTCCCTCACAGGTCCACCCTACGGCGAAGCTCTTATGCAGGTTGACCTTAGCACCTGAGCCACACCCATAGGCACGAAGGGCCTCTAGAACACCATTCACTTCAGTGCGGTTCCGAATGAGGACGGTGACATCGTCCGCATGCGCCACCAGTCCCACCCAAGCCGCTGTAGTTTCTGTTGGTCTTTCTTGCAGCGGCTCTTGTGTCGACCCTGACACCGTCCCTGGGCACTCTTCCCTTAACAGTGGGCGGGGTACTGGCGGTTGTGCCGAGAAGCCCACCAACCCTGATGCTTCGACCAGTGCTAAAGCGGGGTCAAGGGCCAGCACATAAAGGAGCGCACTTAGCGGGCACCCTTGTCGCACTCCTGAGCAGACCGGTATTGCCACCCCCCGCCAACCATTCAGTTGCGGGATTACGGTTGCCTCTCGGTAGAGCCACTGCAGATGGGAGACAAAGCGAGTAGGGATCCCTTTTCGGTGGAGCGTCTCCCAAAGGTAGTCGTGGTGGATGTTATCAAAGGCCTTCTCCTGATCCAGTTGGAGCAGGAAAAGGCCCTCTCCGCCACCGCGACTCGTGACACTCTTCGCTCTTTCTTCTGTTTCACCCCCCAGCCCCGGCGCCCTTGCTGTGGTGGCAAACACCTCTCGCAAGAGGCACAACGAGTCTGTCATTCGCCGGCCCGGGACTGCACTGGTCTGACATGGGCGTACCAGACGGTCAGCAACATTCGCCAGACGGGTGTTAAGAACTCTAGCCAGGATGCGATTGTCTACATTAGCAAGGGCAATGGGCCGCCAGTTGACAGGGAGGGAGAGGTCCCCTTTTTTTGGAAAGAAGATTAACAGCGCCTGTGAGAAGTCCCTGAGCCCTTGATCTCGGAGTAGCAGCGAGTTGAAAAGCCGCGCAAGCGGTCCGGCTAGGAGCGCCACATAACATTGATAGAAGCGCCAGGGTAGCCCATCTGGCCCAGGGGCGGAACGCGCCCGCCCCCTGCCAATGGCTATCCGCACCTCCTCTGTCGTGACAGGGGCTTCTAACATCAGTCGTTGTTCTTTCGTTAGCCCCGGTCCCCAGCCAACCTGCGCCTCTACCCTATCAAGGAAGGTTTGAATCTCCTCTTCAGGAATGGGCTTTCGGGTAAATACCTTGTGCCAGTGACGCTCCATCACCGCCAGCATCCCCTCAGGAGTGCTCTGAATCACATCCTCTGGTGCATCACGAAGGCCTGTGCAGGACATCGGTGCAGCAGTGGTCGACGGTGCCAAGCGGGACCGTTCCCACTCTCCAGCCTCGACCATTGGGCCACGGCTGCGACAGACACGGTGCCGCTTAGCCCGTGTCCGTTCTCCCTGGTGAAAGGCTGAAATAGTCTCCTGTGCCTCAAGAAGTTCCTCCGGTTGAAAAGATATCCCCTCGTCACGCCACCGGTGGCAGCGTAGGAGGGTATAGACAGCATTTTGATAGCCACGCACCTCACGACGAGCTCCCCGTCGCGAGTGTTCGCGGCAGCGCTCCGACAATAGTCTTTTCAGACATTGCCAGCTGTCCCAGAGGTCCGGATCCAGGGGATCCCCAGCCTCAACCTGGGCGGCCCAGACAGCCACCATGCCTTCTAGTTGTTGGCGTAGTTCCTCACTGCTATCTAGGGTGGCTGGACGTAGCCGCCAGAGCGGGCGGCCTTGAGTCCCGACCTTTCTCATCGTTGCAGCTGGTTGGTTGCCAGCAAGACTGAATGTCACTACCAGCATAGCATGATCGGACCAGTCAGAGGCAAGGACGCGGCATCGCTCCACTTCCCACCCCGCCGGTGCCCATACGCGATCGACGCGGCTGGCCCCCCGCGGATGGTGAAACGTGAAGCGTGCCGACACCCCCACTCCCCGAGCCACTCCGTATCGCTCGCCATCACTAAAGGGCTTGCCACGCCCGGGTGGGCAGAAGGCTAGTTCATTGGGTATCTGGAGCGCTGTATCCTTTAGGCCACGCTCTTTCAGGCCAGCTGCCAGCCTTCTCTCCTCCGCTGTCAGAGACGGCGGTTCTCTGCCCACTGGTACTGTGCGGTCTTCTGGGCGGGCTCGGTTATTAAAGTCTCCCGCTACCAGCAATTGGCGTCGCGTATGGCTCTGAAGGAAGAGGCGGGGCCATAAACGCCGCCGCCCCTCTCTCCCTGTCGGTGCGTAGACTCCGCAGAGGCGGTATGCGCCTCTCGGGGCCTCTAGCTCCCTTCCAGCCGTCGGCAGCAGAGCAAAATCCACAACTAGCAGCCGTCCAGGAACGGCTTCCAGGACCCTATCTACTCGCCAAGTTGAACCCGGGGGTGGTTCTCCGAAGAGTACTCCGACCCCCGACCGTTCTCCCGGCTCGTAGCTCCAGAAAGACGGGCCCACACTCCAGAGGCGTTGCGCGTGGCTACGCTCACGTTCGGAGGCGAACCATGTTTCCTGCAGAATGATGAGCTGTGACCCAAGCTGTTGAAGGGCTCCCAGAATCTCTGTGCGGCGCTCCCATGAACGGAGTCCACGCACGTTCCAGGTGAGGACTCGGAGTGACTCCATTAGAGTGACTCTGGACCCCCGCTCCTCTGCTCCTTATCAGCAGCCTCAGAGGAGGCCAATCTCTGCTTTCCTGCCCCCTCCCGCGCCCCAAGCGCAGCAGGTGCAGGCCTACTGTTTGTTATGGTTGATGGAATGTCGGTGACACCCACCGTAGCCACCCCCGGCAGCCACCGCGATGAGAGAGCATCTGGTGGCTCCGGGGGAGGCACAGCCGGTGCCCCCGGCAGTTCCACAGCCCGAATGGTCACCTCCTCTCCAGCTGGACTAGCAGTAGTATCCATTTGGATTACTTCAGCTGTAGGTTCTTGTGGGGTGTTCTCATCGATGGCATCCTCCTCTCGCTGAGAGTTGCCCTGCTCCCTGCTCCTCTCCTCTTTCGCTACCCGCTCGAGCTGATCCTCCACCGTCTGAATGCGCCAACGCCGTTCCGCGCAACGAGCGCGAACCGCCGTCAGGGTTAGGGTTAGGGTTAGGGTTAGGGTTCGGGTTAGGGTTAGGGTTCGGGTTAGGGTTAGGGTTCGGGTTAGGGTTAGGGTTAGGGTTAGGGTTAGGGTTAGGGTTCGGGTTAGGGTTCGGGTTCGGGTTAGGGTTCGGGTTCGGGTTCGGGTTCGGGTTCGGGTTCGGGTTCGGGTTCGGGTTCGGGTTCGGGTTCGGGTTCGGGTTCAGGTTTAGGGTTCGGGTTCGGGTTCGGGTTCGGGTTCGGGTTCGGGTTCGGGTTCGGGTTCGGGTTCGGGTTCGGGTTCGGGTTCGGGTTCGGGTTCGGGTTCGGGTTCGGGTTCGGGTTAGGGTTCGGGTTCGGGTTCGGGTTCGGGTTCGGGTTCGGGTTAGGGTTAGGGTTAGGGTTAGGGTTAGGGTTAGGGTTAGGGTTAGGGTTAGGGTCAGGGTTAGGGGTTAGGGTTAGGGGTTAGGGTCAGGGTCAGGGTCAGGGTCAGGGTCAGGGTCAGGGTCAGGGTCAGGGTCAGGGTTAGGGTTAGGGTTAGGGTTAGGGTTAGGGTTAGGGTTAGGGTTAGGGTTAGGGTTAGGGTTAGGGTTAGGGTTAGGGTTAGGGTTAGGGTTAGGGTTAGGGTTAGGGTTAGGGTTAGGGTTAGGGTTAGGGTTAGGGTTAGGGTTAGGGTTAGGGTTAGGGTTAGGGTTAGGGTTAGGGTTAGGGTTAGGGTTAGGGTTAGGGTTAGGGTTAGGGTTAGGGTTAGGGTTAGGGTTAGGGTTAGGGTTAGGGTTAGGGTTAGGGTTAGGGTTAGGGTTAGGGTTAGGGTTAGGGTTAGGGTTAGGGTTAGGGTTAGGGTTAGGGTTAGGGTTAGGGTTAGGGTTAGGGTTAGGGTTAGGGTTAGGGTTAGGGTTAGGGTTAGGGTTAGGGTTAGGGTTAGGGTTAGGGTTAGGGTTAGGGTTAGGGTTAGGGTTAGGGTTAGGGTTAGGGTTAGGGTTAGGGTTAGGGTTAGGGTTAGGGTTAGGGTTAGGGTTAGGGTTAGGGTTAGGGTTAGGGTTAGGGTTAGGGTTAGGGTTAGGGTTAGGGTTAGGGTTAGGGTTAGGGTTAGGGTTAGGGTTAGGGTTAGGGTTAGGGTTAGGGTTAGGGTTAGGTATCAAATTTTTTTTTTTTTTTAGGTATCAAATTTTTTTATTAGATATAAGCCATACTACAAAAAAGGTACTCAGCCATTACATATACGGCTGAAGACCAACAAACCCGAAACCAAAGGCAACAACAACATCATTAACTCCCCAAGGTACCCCCAAAAGTACTCAGCACAGGAACAGCATCCAAGTCCAAGTCCAAGTCCAGAAACCAGGATGTAAATTCCAAGAGCCAAAGTCCAGTCCAGAAGCCAAGATCCAGAGGCAGCAGTCCAAAGTCCAGAATCCGGAAGTTGATATTGAATATCCAAATCCAATAACAGTAAGAAATTCAAGAACAATAATAATAATAAAACCAACAACAAGTAATACAGAAATATATACAGAAATATATACAGGAAACACAGGAAATCCAGGAAATCATATAATGTCCATACAATGTCCAGGACCCGAAGGTCAGAGTCCACAAACCAAAACCTAAAGTCCAAAAGAATGGGGCCAGAAGGCTTATAGGCCATAGTTCAAGTAATAGGTGGGGGGGTGTCCGTCATCCAGGGCCAAAGGCGGGCCCAACGCCCCGATGGCATCCGCCCCCGTTCATAGCCTGCTAATCGCCGTAGGGATGCCACGATGTAGCGTACCGTGCCCTCTGACCTGCTTTCTTTCTGCGTAATCCGTTCCCAATGGCGCGCCCCCCATAGGCCCTTCAGAACAGTGAGATTGACAAGGCGGAGGGTGGAGGGTGGAACCGGCCAACACTCTTGACCCCGGGCCCCCCTTGGCCGCTCGGGACCCCGGAGCCCCGGTTGCTCTTCCCCAGAGATCACCGCTTCCCAGTGCTGATGGGCCAGGCTCGGCCAGCGCAGCGCCTGAGCCAGCCCTTCCCATACACATCGGGAGGCAGGGCAGGTGGACACTACATGTTGCACGGTCTCTCGAGGTTCCCCGCCCACCAACACCATCCCCGCCCCTCGGCGTTCAGTGACACATCGGAGCCGTCTGCATAATTGGGCTTCCTCCGATAGCCACGGACGGGCCGTCGCTATATCCGCTACCTGGTGATACCACCGCCAACGAATATCCCACAGGTAGAGTGGGACCCGTCGTTCTCGAAAGAGGGGGATCGGGTACCGGCTCTCCCGTAGATATGGGGACTGGTCAACTCGGGCGGCCCGACGTTCTGCCTCAGGGTGAAACAGGCGTTCCTCCACCATGCGCCAGTACAGATGACGACGCAAGTGGCGGCCGGAGAGCGAATTATTCCTGACCCATGGGGCGTGTGCTACCCATTGTTTTACTGCTGAGAGCACCGGAATAAGATACGCTGGCACGGTCGCCCGCCAAGCAGGCGACACGCGAAAGGCTAGCTGGTCCGTGTCCCACCATTTCTCTGCCCATGCCGTATCTCGCCATCCCGAGGCAAAAGCGGCCACCCAGGCTGGCGGCGGTGGTGACATCACTCCCCTTCCTTGCGCAATTGCTCCCGTGGCTTCTTCCCAATCCCGCCAGGCCCCAAAGTTTTGGGCGAGAAACTCTGCCAAGCAGGCTGGACCTAGCGCTGGGAGCGCCAGGCCGCCTTGTTCGTGCGGGCGGGAGGCTACCGCTCGGCTCTGAGGGAAATGGACTGTCCCCCAGAGAAAGCGAAGCACCAAGCGATCTACTCGCCGGAGCAGAATTTCCGGGATAGGGTAAACTCTAGCTAGGGCCATGGCGATAGGGTACAGGTAGGTCTTTAGGAAGATGACTTTTTGGAAGATGCCTAATCGCCAGTGCCGCCACAGTTCCAATCGAGCATCGACGGCCTGCACCCAGCGCTCCCACTCTCGAAAGCCGTTGCCCCCGTGAGCCAGTGAGTATCTAACTCCCAATATAGAGACATCCTCCACCACCGTCTCCACTCTGGCCGGCAACTCTTTCGGTCCCTCGGTCACCTCTCCCACTTCATCCGCTAGAATGGCCGTCAGAGGCTGCACGGTCAGGTCAGGTGGCTCACCGGCTCCCTCACAGGTCCACCCTACGGCGAAGCTCTTATGCAGGTTGACCTTAGCACCTGAGCCACACCCATAGGCACGAAGGGCCTCTAGAACACCATTCACTTCAGTGCGGTTCCGAATGAGGACGGTGACATCGTCCGCATGCGCCACCAGTCCCACCCAAGCCGCTGTAGTTTCTGTTGGTCTTTCTTGCAGCGGCTCTTGTGTCGACCCTGACACCGTCCCTGGGCACTCTTCCCTTAACAGTGGGCGGGGTACTGGCGGTTGTGCCGAGAAGCCCACCAACCCTGATGCTTCGACCAGTGCTAAAGCGGGGTCAAGGGCCAGCACATAAAGGAGCGCACTTAGCGGGCACCCTTGTCGCACTCCTGAGCAGACCGGTATTGCCACCCCCCGCCAACCATTCAGTTGCGGGATTACGGTTGCCTCTCGGTAGAGCCACTGCAGATGGGAGACAAAGCGAGTAGGGATCCCTTTTCGGTGGAGCGTCTCCCAAAGGTAGTCGTGGTGGATGTTATCAAAGGCCTTCTCCTGATCCAGTTGGAGCAGGAAAAGGCCCTCTCCGCCACCGCGACTCGTGACACTCTTCGCTCTTTCTTCTGTTTCACCCCCCAGCCCCGGCGCCCTTGCTGTGGTGGCAAACACCTCTCGCAAGAGGCACAACGAGTCTGTCATTCGCCGGCCCGGGACTGCACTGGTCTGACATGGGCGTACCAGACGGTCAGCAACATTCGCCAGACGGGTGTTAAGAACTCTAGCCAGGATGCGATTGTCTACATTAGCAAGGGCAATGGGCCGCCAGTTGACAGGGAGGGAGAGGTCCCCTTTTTTTGGAAAGAAGATTAACAGCGCCTGTGAGAAGTCCCTGAGCCCTTGATCTCGGAGTAGCAGCGAGTTGAAAAGCCGCGCAAGCGGTCCGGCTAGGAGCGCCACATAACATTGATAGAAGCGCCAGGGTAGCCCATCTGGCCCAGGGGCGGAACGCGCCCGCCCCCTGCCAATGGCTATCCGCACCTCCTCTGTCGTGACAGGGGCTTCTAACATCAGTCGTTGTTCTTTCGTTAGCCCCGGTCCCCAGCCAACCTGCGCCTCTACCCTATCAAGGAAGGTTTGAATCTCCTCTTCAGGAATGGGCTTTCGGGTAAATACCTTGTGCCAGTGACGCTCCATCACCGCCAGCATCCCCTCAGGAGTGCTCTGAATCACATCCTCTGGTGCATCACGAAGGCCTGTGCAGGACATCGGTGCAGCAGTGGTCGACGGTGCCAAGCGGGACCGTTCCCACTCTCCAGCCTCGACCATTGGGCCACGGCTGCGACAGACACGGTGCCGCTTAGCCCGTGTCCGTTCTCCCTGGTGAAAGGCTGAAATAGTCTCCTGTGCCTCAAGAAGTTCCTCCGGTTGAAAAGATATCCCCTCGTCACGCCACCGGTGGCAGCGTAGGAGGGTATAGACAGCATTTTGATAGCCACGCACCTCACGACGAGCTCCCCGTCGCGAGTGTTCGCGGCAGCGCTCCGACAATAGTCTTTTCAGACATTGCCAGCTGTCCCAGAGGTCCGGATCCAGGGGATCCCCAGCCTCAACCTGGGCGGCCCAGACAGCCACCATGCCTTCTAGTTGTTGGCGTAGTTCCTCACTGCTATCTAGGGTGGCTGGACGTAGCCGCCAGAGCGGGCGGCCTTGAGTCCCGACCTTTCTCATCGTTGCAGCTGGTTGGTTGCCAGCAAGACTGAATGTCACTACCAGCATAGCATGATCGGACCAGTCAGAGGCAAGGACGCGGCATCGCTCCACTTCCCACCCCGCCGGTGCCCATACGCGATCGACGCGGCTGGCCCCCCGCGGATGGTGAAACGTGAAGCGTGCCGACACCCCCACTCCCCGAGCCACTCCGTATCGCTCGCCATCACTAAAGGGCTTGCCACGCCCGGGTGGGCAGAAGGCTAGTTCATTGGGTATCTGGAGCGCTGTATCCTTTAGGCCACGCTCTTTCAGGCCAGCTGCCAGCCTTCTCTCCTCCGCTGTCAGAGACGGCGGTTCTCTGCCCACTGGTACTGTGCGGTCTTCTGGGCGGGCTCGGTTATTAAAGTCTCCCGCTACCAGCAATTGGCGTCGCGTATGGCTCTGAAGGAAGAGGCGGGGCCATAAACGCCGCCGCCCCTCTCTCCCTGTCGGTGCGTAGACTCCGCAGAGGCGGTATGCGCCTCTCGGGGCCTCTAGCTCCCTTCCAGCCGTCGGCAGCAGAGCAAAATCCACAACTAGCAGCCGTCCAGGAACGGCTTCCAGGACCCTATCTACTCGCCAAGTTGAACCCGGGGGTGGTTCTCCGAAGAGTACTCCGACCCCCGACCGTTCTCCCGGCTCGTAGCTCCAGAAAGACGGGCCCACACTCCAGAGGCGTTGCGCGTGGCTACGCTCACGTTCGGAGGCGAACCATGTTTCCTGCAGAATGATGAGCTGTGACCCAAGCTGTTGAAGGGCTCCCAGAATCTCTGTGCGGCGCTCCCATGAACGGAGTCCACGCACGTTCCAGGTGAGGACTCGGAGTGACTCCATTAGAGTGACTCTGGACCCCCGCTCCTCTGCTCCTTATCAGCAGCCTCAGAGGAGGCCAATCTCTGCTTTCCTGCCCCCTCCCGCGCCCCAAGCGCAGCAGGTGCAGGCCTACTGTTTGTTATGGTTGATGGAATGTCGGTGACACCCACCGTAGCCACCCCCGGCAGCCACCGCGATGAGAGAGCATCTGGTGGCTCCGGGGGAGGCACAGCCGGTGCCCCCGGCAGTTCCACAGCCCGAATGGTCACCTCCTCTCCAGCTGGACTAGCAGTAGTATCCATTTGGATTACTTCAGCTGTAGGTTCTTGTGGGGTGTTCTCATCGATGGCATCCTCCTCTCGCTGAGAGTTGCCCTGCTCCCTGCTCCTCTCCTCTTTCGCTACCCGCTCGAGCTGATCCTCCACCGTCTGAATGCGCCAACGCCGTTCCGCGCAACGAGCGCGAACCGCCGTCAGGGTTAGGGTTAGGGTTAGGGTTAGGGTTCGGGTTAGGGTTAGGGTTCGGGTTAGGGTTAGGGTTCGGGTTAGGGTTAGGGTTAGGGTTAGGGTTAGGGTTAGGGTTCGGGTTAGGGTTCGGGTTCGGGTTAGGGTTCGGGTTCGGGTTCGGGTTCGGGTTCGGGTTCGGGTTCGGGTTCGGGTTCGGGTTCGGGTTCGGGTTCGGGTTCAGGTTTAGGGTTCGGGTTCGGGTTCGGGTTCGGGTTCGGGTTCGGGTTCGGGTTCGGGTTCGGGTTCGGGTTCGGGTTCGGGTTCGGGTTCGGTTAGGGTTAGGGTTAGGGTTAGGGTTAGGGTTAGGGTTAGGGTTAGGGTTAGGGTTAGGGTTAGGGTTAGGGTTAGGGTTAGGGTTAGGGTTAGGGTTAGGGTTAGGGTTAGGGTTAGGGTTAGGGTTAGGGTTAGGGTTAGGGTTAGGGTTAGGGTTAGGGTTAGGGTTAGGGTTAGGGTTAGGGTTAGGGTTAGGGTTAGGGTTAGGGTTAGGGTTAGGGTTAGGGTTAGGGTTAGGGTTAGGGTTAGGGTTAGGGTTAGGGTTAGGGTTAGGGTTAGGGTTAGGGTTAGGGTTAGGGTTAGGGTTAGGGTTAGGGTTAGGGTTAGGGTTAGGGTTAGGGTTAGGGTTAGGGTTAGGGTTAGGGTTAGGGTTAGGGTTAGGGTTAGGGTTAGGGTTAGGGTTAGGGTTAGGGTTAGGGTTAGGGTTAGGGTTAGGGTTAGGGTTAGGGTTAGGGTTAGGGTTAGGGTTAGGGTTAGGGTTAGGGTTAGGGTTAGGGTTAGGGTTAGGGTTAGGGTTAGGGTTAGGGTTAGGGTTAGGGTTAGGGTTAGGGTTAGGGTTAGGGTTAGGGTTAGGGTTAGGGTTAGGGTTAGGGTTAGGGTTAGGGTTAGGGTTAGGGTTAGGGTTAGGGTTAGGGTTAGGGTTAGGGTTAGGGTTAGGGTTAGGGTTAGGGTTAGGGTTAGGGTTAGGGTTAGGGTTAGGGTTAGGGTTAGGGTTAGGGTTAGGGTTAGGGTTAGGGTTAGGGTTAGGGTTAGGGTTAGGGTTAGGGTTAGGGTTAGGGTTAGGGTTAGGGTTAGGGTTAGGGTTAGGGTTAGGGTTAGGGTTAGGGTTAGGGTTAGGGTTAGGGTTAGGGTTAGGGTTAGGGTTAGGGTTAGGGTTAGGGTTAGGGTTAGGGTTAGGGTTAGGGTTAGGGTTAGGGTTAGGGTTAGGGTTAGGGTTAGGGTTAGGGTTAGGGTTAGGGTTAGGGTTAGGGTTAGGGTTAGGGTTAGGGTTAGGGTTAGGGTTAGGGTTAGGGTTAGGGTTAGGGTTAGGGTTAGGGTTAGGGTTAGGGTTAGGGTTAGGGTTAGGGTTAGGGTTAGGGTTAGGGTTAGGGTTAGGGTTAGGGTTAGGGTTAGGGTTAGGGTTAGGGTTAGGGTTAGGGTTAGGGTTAGGGTTAGGGTTAGGGTTAGGGTTAGGGTTAGGGTTAGGGTTAGGGTTAGGGTTAGGGTTAGGGTTAGGGTTAGGGTTAGGGTTAGGGTTAGGGTTAGGGTTAGGGTTAGGGTTAGGGTTAGGGTTAGGGTTAGGGTTAGGGTTAGGGTTAGGGTTAGGGTTAGGGTTAGGGTTAGGGTTAGGGTTAGGGTTAGGGTTAGGGTTAGGGTTAGGGTTAGGGTTAGGGTTAGGGTTAGGGTTAGGGTTAGGGTTAGGGTTAGGGTTAGGGTTAGGGTTAGGGTTAGGGTTAGGGTTAGGGTTAGGGTTAGGGTTAGGGTTAGGGTTAGGGTTAGGGTTAGGGTTAGGGTTAGGGTTAGGGTTAGGGTTAGGGTTAGGGTTAGGGTTAGGGTTAGGGTTAGGGTTAGGGTTAGGGTTAGGGTTAGGGTTAGGGTTAGGGTTAGGGTTAGGGTTAGGGTTAGGGTTAGGGTTAGGGTTAGGGTTAGGGTTAGGGTTAGGGTTAGGGTTAGGGTTAGGGTTAGGGTTAGGGTTAGGGTTAGGGTTAGGGTTAGGGTTAGGGTTAGGGTTAGGGTTAGGGTTAGGGTTAGGGTTAGGGTTAGGGTTAGGGTTAGGGTTAGGGTTAGGGTTAGGGTTAGGGTTAGGGTTAGGGTTAGGGTTAGGGTTAGGGTTAGGGTTAGGGTTAGGGTTAGGGTTAGGGTTAGGGTTAGGGTTAGGGTTAGGGTTAGGGTTAGGGTTAGGGTTAGGGTTAGGGTTAGGGTTAGGGTTAGGGTTAGGGTTAGGGTTAGGGTTAGGGTTAGGGTTAGGGTTAGGGTTAGGGTTAGGGTTAGGGTTAGGGTTAGGGTTAGGGTTAGGGTTAGGGTTAGGGTTAGGGTTAGGGTTAGGGTTAGGGTTAGGGTTAGGGTTAGGGTTAGGGTTAGGGTTAGGGTTAGGGTTAGGGTTAGGGTTAGGGTTAGGGTTAGGGTTAGGGTTAGGGTTAGGGTTAGGGTTAGGGTTAGGGTTAGGGTTAGGGTTAGGGTTAGGGTTAGGGTTAGGGTTAGGGTTAGGGTTAGGGTTAGGGTTAGGGTTAGGGTTAGGGTTAGGGTTAGGGTTAGGGTTAGGGTTAGGGTTAGGGTTAGGGTTAGGGTTAGGGTTAGGGTTAGGGTTAGGGTTAGGGTTAGGGTTAGGGTTAGGGTTAGGGTTAGGGTTAGGGTTAGGTTAGGGTTAGGGTTAGGGTTAGGGTTAGGGTTAGGGTTAGGGTTAGGGTTAGGGTTAGGGTTAGGGTTAGGGTTAGGGTTAGGGTTAGGGTTAGGGTTAGGGTTAGGGTTAGGGTTAGGGTTAGGGTTAGGGTTAGGGTTAGGGTTAGGGTTAGGGTTAGGGTTAGGGTTAGGGTTAGGGTTAGGGTTAGGGTTAGGGTTAGGGTTAGGGTTAGGGTTAGGGTTAGGGTTAGGGTTAGGGTTAGGGTTAGGGTTAGGGTTAGGGTTAGGGTTAGGGTTAGGGTTAGGGTTAGGGTTAGGGTTAGGGTTAGGGTTAGGGTTAGGGTTAGGGTTAGGGTTAGGGTTAGGGTTAGGGTTAGGGTTAGGGTTAGGGTTAGGGTTAGGGTTAGGGTTAGGGTTAGGGTTAGGGTTAGGGTTAGGGTTAGGGTTAGGGTTAGGGTTAGGGTTAGGGTTAGGGTTAGGGTTAGGGTTAGGGTTAGGGTTAGGGTTAGGGTTAGGGTTAGGGTTAGGGTTAGGGTTAGGGTTAGGGTTAGGGTTAGGGTTAGGGTTAGGGTTAGGGTTAGGGTTAGGGTTAGGGTTAGGGTTAGGGTTAGGGTTAGGGTTAGGGTTAGGGTTAGGGTTAGGGTTAGGGTTAGGGTTAGGGTTAGGGTTAGGGTTAGGGTTAGGGTTAGGGTTAGGGTTAGGGTTAGGGTTAGGGTTAGGGTTAGGGTTAGGGTTAGGGTTAGGGTTAGGGTTAGGGTTAGGGTTAGGGTTAGGGTTAGGGTTAGGGTTAGGGTTAGGGTTAGGGTTAGGGTTAGGGTTAGGGTTAGGGTTAGGGTTAGGGTTAGGGTTAGGGTTAGGGTTAGGGTTAGGGTTAGGGTTAGGGTTAGGGTTAGGGTTAGGGTTAGGGTTAGGGTTAGGGTTAGGGTTAGGGTTAGGGTTAGGGTTAGGGTTAGGGTTAGGGTTAGGGTTAGGGTTAGGGTTAGGGTTAGGGTTAGGGTTAGGGTTAGGGTTAGGGTTAGGGTTAGGGTTAGGGTTAGGGTTAGGGTTAGGGTTAGGGTTAGGGTTAGGGTTAGGGTTAGGGTTAGGGTTAGGGTTAGGGTTAGGGTTAGGGTTAGGGTTAGGGTTAGGGTTAGGGTTAGGGTTAGGGTTAGGGTTAGGGTTAGGGTTAGGGTTAGGGTTAGGGTTAGGGTTAGGGTTAGGGTTAGGGTTAGGGTTAGGGTTAGGGTTAGGGTTAGGGTTAGGGTTAGGGTTAGGGTTAGGGTTAGGGTTAGGGTTAGGGTTAGGGTTAGGGTTAGGGTTAGGGTTAGGGTTAGGGTTAGGGTTAGGGTTAGGGTTAGGGTTAGGGTTAGGGTTAGGGTTAGGGTTAGGGTTAGGGTTAGGGTTAGGGTTAGGGTTAGGGTTAGGGTTAGGGTTAGGGTTAGGGTTAGGGTTAGGGTTAGGGTTAGGGTTAGGGTTAGGGTTAGGGTTAGGGTTAGGGTTAGGGTTAGGGTTAGGGTTAGGGTTAGGGTTAGGGTTAGGGTTAGGGTTAGGGTTAGGGTTAGGGTTAGGGTTAGGGTTAGGGTTAGGGTTAGGGTTAGGGTTAGGGTTAGGGTTAGGGTTAGGGTTAGGGTTAGGGTTAGGGTTAGGGTTAGGGTTAGGGTTAGGGTTAGGGTTAGGGTTAGGGTTAGGGTTAGGGTTAGGGTTAGGGTTAGGGTTAGGGTTAGGGTTAGGGTTAGGGTTAGGGTTAGGGTTAGGGTTAGGGTTAGGGTTAGGGTTAGGGTTAGGGTTAGGGTTAGGGTTAGGGTTAGGGTTAGGGTTAGGGTTAGGGTTAGGGTTAGGGTTAGGGTTAGGGTTAGGGTTAGGGTTAGGGTTAGGGTTAGGGTTAGGGTTAGGGTTAGGGTTAGGGTTAGGGTTAGGGTTAGGGTTAGGGTTAGGGTTAGGGTTAGGGTTAGGGTTAGGGTTAGGGTTAGGGTTAGGGTTAGGGTTAGGGTTAGGGTTAGGGTTAGGGTTAGGGTTAGGGTTAGGGTTAGGGTTAGGGTTAGGGTTAGGGTTAGGGTTAGGGTTAGGGTTAGGGTTAGGGTTAGGGTTAGGGTTAGGGTTAGGGTTAGGGTTAGGGTTAGGGTTAGGGTTAGGGTTAGGGTTAGGGTTAGGGTTAGGGTTAGGGTTAGGGTTAGGGTTAGGGTTAGGGTTAGGGTTAGGGTTAGGGTTAGGGTTAGGGTTAGGGTTAGGGTTAGGGTTAGGGTTAGGGTTAGGGTTAGGGTTAGGGTTAGGGTTAGGGTTAGGGTTAGGGTTAGGGTTAGGGTTAGGGTTAGGGTTAGGGTTAGGGTTAGGGTTAGGGTTAGGGTTAGGGTTAGGGTTAGGGTTAGGGTTAGGGTTAGGGTTAGGGTTAGGGTTAGGGTTAGGGTTAGGGTTAGGGTTAGGGTTAGGGTTAGGGTTAGGGTTAGGGTTAGGGTTAGGGTTAGGGTTAGGGTTAGGGTTAGGGTTAGGGTTAGGGTTAGGGTTAGGGTTAGGGTTAGGGTTAGGGTTAGGGTTAGGGTTAGGGTTAGGGTTAGGGTTAGGGTTAGGGTTAGGGTTAGGGTTAGGGTTAGGGTTAGGGTTAGGGTTAGGGTTAGGGTTAGGGTTAGGGTTAGGGTTAGGGTTAGGGTTAGGGTTAGGGTTAGGGTTAGGGTTAGGGTTAGGGTTAGGGTTAGGGTTAGGGTTAGGGTTAGGGTTAGGGTTAGGGTTAGGGTTAGGGTTAGGGTTAGGGTTAGGGTTAGGGTTAGGGTTAGGGTTAGGGTTAGGGTTAGGGTTAGGGTTAGGGTTAGGGTTAGGGTTAGGGTTAGGGTTAGGGTTAGGGTTAGGGTTAGGGTTAGGGTTAGGGTTAGGGTTAGGGTTAGGGTTAGGGTTAGGGTTAGGGTTAGGGTTAGGGTTAGGGTTAGGGTTAGGGTTAGGGTTAGGGTTAGGGTTAGGGTTAGGGTTAGGGTTAGGGTTAGGGTTAGGGTTAGGGTTAGGGTTAGGGTTAGGGTTAGGGTTAGGGTTAGGGTTAGGGTTAGGGTTAGGGTTAGGGTTAGGGTTAGGGTTAGGGTTAGGGTTAGGGTTAGGGTTAGGGTTAGGGTTAGGGTTAGGGTTAGGGTTAGGGTTAGGGTTAGGGTTAGGGTTAGGGTTAGGGTTAGGGTTAGGGTTAGGGTTAGGGTTAGGGTTAGGGTTAGGGTTAGGGTTAGGGTTAGGGTTAGGGTTAGGGTTAGGGTTAGGGTTAGGGTTAGGGTTAGGGTTAGGGTTAGGGTTAGGGTTAGGGTTAGGGTTAGGGTTAGGGTTAGGGTTAGGGTTAGGGTTAGGGTTAGGGTTAGGGTTAGGGTTAGGGTTAGGGTTAGGGTTAGGGTTAGGGTTAGGGTTAGGGTTAGGGTTAGGGTTAGGGTTAGGGTTAGGGTTAGGGTTAGGGTTAGGGTTAGGGTTAGGGTTAGGGTTAGGGTTAGGGTTAGGGTTAGGGTTAGGGTTAGGGTTAGGGTTAGGGTTAGGGTTAGGGTTAGGGTTAGGGTTAGGGTTAGGGTTAGGGTTAGGGTTAGGGTTAGGGTTAGGGTTAGGGTTAGGGTTAGGGTTAGGGTTAGGGTTAGGGTTAGGGTTAGGGTTAGGGTTAGGGTTAGGGTTAGGGTTAGGGTTAGGGTTAGGGTTAGGGTTAGGGTTAGGGTTAGGGTTAGGGTTAGGGTTAGGGTTAGGGTTAGGGTTAGGGTTAGGGTTAGGGTTAGGGTTAGGGTTAGGGTTAGGGTTAGGGTTAGGGTTAGGGTTAGGGTTAGGGTTAGGGTTAGGGTTAGGGTTAGGGTTAGGGTTAGGGTTAGGGTTAGGGTTAGGGTTAGGGTTAGGGTTAGGGTTAGGGTTAGGGTTAGGGTTAGGGTTAGGGTTAGGGTTAGGGTTAGGGTTAGGGTTAGGGTTAGGGTTAGGGTTAGGGTTAGGGTTAGGGTTAGGGTTAGGGTTAGGGTTAGGGTTAGGGTTAGGGTTAGGGTTAGGGTTAGGGTTAGGGTTAGGGTTAGGGTTAGGGTTAGGGTTAGGGTTAGGGTTAGGGTTAGGGTTAGGGTTAGGGTTAGGGTTAGGGTTAGGGTTAGGGTTAGGGTTAGGGTTAGGGTTAGGGTTAGGGTTAGGGTTAGGGTTAGGGTTAGGGTTAGGGTTAGGGTTAGGGTTAGGGTTAGGGTTAGGGTTAGGGTTAGGGTTAGGGTTAGGGTTAGGGTTAGGGTTAGGGTTAGGGTTAGGGTTAGGGTTAGGGTTAGGGTTAGGGTTAGGGTTAGGGTTAGGGTTAGGGTTAGGGTTAGGGTTAGGGTTAGGGTTAGGGTTAGGGTTAGGGTTAGGGTTAGGGTTAGGGTTAGGGTTAGGGTTAGGGTTAGGGTTAGGGTTAGGGTTAGGGTTAGGGTTAGGGTTAGGGTTAGGGTTAGGGTTAGGGTTAGGGTTAGGGTTAGGGTTAGGGTTAGGGTTAGGGTTAGGGTTAGGGTTAGGGTTAGGGTTAGGGTTAGGGTTAGGGTTAGGGTTAGGGTTAGGGTTAGGGTTAGGGTTAGGGTTAGGGTTAGGGTTAGGGTTAGGGTTAGGGTTAGGGTTAGGGTTAGGGTTAGGGTTAGGGTTAGGGTTAGGGTTAGGGTTAGGGTTAGGGTTAGGGTTAGGGTTAGGGTTAGGGTTAGGGTTAGGGTTAGGGTTAGGGTTAGGGTTAGGGTTAGGGTTAGGGTTAGGGTTAGGGTTAGGGTTAGGGTTAGGGTTAGGGTTAGGGTTAGGGTTAGGGTTAGGGTTAGGGTTAGGGTTAGGGTTAGGGTTAGGGTTAGGGTTAGGGTTAGGGTTAGGGTTAGGGTTAGGGTTAGGGTTAGGGTTAGGGTTAGGGTTAGGGTTAGGGTTAGGTTAGGGTTAGGGTTAGGGTTAGGGTTAGGGTTAGGGTTAGGGTTAGGGTTAGGGTTAGGGTTAGGGTTAGGGTTAGGGTTAGGGTTAGGGTTAGGGTTAGGGTTAGGGTTAGGGTTAGGGTTAGGGTTAGGGTTAGGGTTAGGGTTAGGGTTAGGGTTAGGGTTAGGGTTAGGGTTAGGGTTAGGGTTAGGGTTAGGGTTAGGGTTAGGGTTAGGGTTAGGGTTAGGGTTAGGGTTAGGGTTAGGGTTAGGGTTAGGGTTAGGGTTAGGGTTAGGGTTAGGGTTAGGGTTAGGGTTAGGGTTAGGGTTAGGGTTAGGGTTAGGGTTAGGGTTAGGGTTAGGGTTAGGGTTAGGGTTAGGGTTAGGGTTAGGGTTAGGGTTAGGGTTAGGGTTAGGGTTAGGGTTAGGGTTAGGGTTAGGGTTAGGGTTAGGGTTAGGGTTAGGGTTAGGGTTAGGGTTAGGGTTAGGGTTAGGGTTAGGGTTAGGGTTAGGGTTAGGGTTAGGGTTAGGGTTAGGGTTAGGGTTAGGGTTAGGGTTAGGGTTAGGGTTAGGGTTAGGGTTAGGGTTAGGGTTAGGGTTAGGGTTAGGGTTAGGGTTAGGGTTAGGGTTAGGGTTAGGGTTAGGGTTAGGGTTAGGGTTAGGGTTAGGGTTAGGGTTAGGGTTAGGGTTAGGGTTAGGGTTAGGGTTAGGGTTAGGGTTAGGGTTAGGGTTAGGGTTAGGGTTAGGGTTAGGGTTAGGGTTAGGGTTAGGGTTAGGGTTAGGGTTAGGGTTAGGGTTAGGGTTAGGGTTAGGGTTAGGGTTAGGGTTAGGGTTAGGGTTAGGGTTAGGGTTAGGGTTAGGGTTAGGGTTAGGGTTAGGGTTAGGGTTAGGGTTAGGGTTAGGGTTAGGGTTAGGGTTAGGGTTAGGGTTAGGGTTAGGGTTAGGGTTAGGGTTAGGGTTAGGGTTAGGGTTAGGGTTAGGGTTAGGGTTAGGGTTAGGGTTAGGGTTAGGGTTAGGGTTAGGGTTAGGGTTAGGGTTAGGGTTAGGGTTAGGGTTAGGGTTAGGGTTAGGGTTAGGGTTAGGGTTAGGGTTAGGGTTAGGGTTAGGGTTAGGGTTAGGGTTAGGGTTAGGGTTAGGGTTAGGGTTAGGGTTAGGGTTAGGGTTAGGGTTAGGGTTAGGGTTAGGGTTAGGGTTAGGGTTAGGGTTAGGGTTAGGGTTAGGGTTAGGGTTAGGGTTAGGGTTAGGGTTAGGGTTAGGGTTAGGGTTAGGGTTAGGGTTAGGGTTAGGGTTAGGGTTAGGGTTAGGGTTAGGGTTAGGGTTAGGGTTAGGGTTAGGGTTAGGGTTAGGGTTAGGGTTAGGGTTAGGGTTAGGGTTAGGGTTAGGGTTAGGGTTAGGGTTAGGGTTAGGGTTAGGGTTAGGGTTAGGGTTAGGGTTAGGGTTAGGGTTAGGGTTAGGGTTAGGGTTAGGGTTAGGGTTAGGGTTAGGGTTAGGGTTAGGGTTAGGGTTAGGGTTAGGGTTAGGGTTAGGGTTAGGGTTAGGGTTAGGGTTAGGGTTAGGGTTAGGGTTAGGGTTAGGGTTAGGGTTAGGGTTAGGGTTAGGGTTAGGGTTAGGGTTAGGGTTAGGGTTAGGGTTAGGTTAGGGTTAGGGTTAGGGTTAGGGTTAGGGTTAGGGTTAGGGTTAGGGTTAGGGTTAGGGTTAGGGTTAGGGTTAGGGTTAGGGTTAGGGTTAGGGTTAGGGTTAGGGTTAGGGTTAGGGTTAGGGTTAGGGTTAGGGTTAGGGTTAGGGTTAGGGTTAGGGTTAGGGTTAGGGTTAGGGTTAGGGTTAGGGTTAGGGTTAGGGTTAGGGTTAGGGTTAGGGTTAGGGTTAGGGTTAGGGTTAGGGTTAGGTTAGGGTTAGGGTTAGGGTTAGGTTAGGGTTAGGGTTAGGGTTAGGGTTAGGGTTAGGGTTAGGGTTAGGGTTAGGTTAGGGTTAGGGTTAGGGTTAGGGTTAGGGTTAGGGTTAGGGTTAGGGTTAGGGTTAGGGTAAGGGTTAGGGTTAGGGTTAGGGTTAGGTTAGGGTTAGGGTTAGGGTTAGGGTTAGGGTTAGGGTTAGGTTAGGGTTAGGGTTAGGGTTAGGGTTAGGGTTAGGGTTAGGTTAGGGTTAGGGTTAGGGTTAGGGTTAGGGTTAGGGTTAGGGTTAGGGTTAGGGTTAGGGTTAGGGTTAGGGTTAGGGTTAGGGTTAGGGTTAGGGTTAGGGTTAGGGTTAGGGTTAGGGTTAGGGTTAGGGTTAGGGTTAGGGTTAGGGTTAGGGTTAGGGTTAGGGTTAGGGTTAGGGTTTAGGGTTAGGGTTAGGGTTAGGGTTAGGGTTAGGGTTAGGGTTAGGGTTAGGTTAGGGTTAGGGTTAGGGTTAGGTAGGTTAGGGTTAGGGTTAGGGTTAGGGTTAGGGTTAGGGTTAGGGTTAGGGTTAGGGTTAGGGTTAGGGTTAGGGTTAGGGTTAGGGTTAGGGTTAGGGTTAGGGTTAGGGTTAGGGTTAGGGTTAGGTTAGGGTTAGGGTTAGGGTTAGGGTTAGGGTTAGGGTTCGGTTAGGGTTAGGGTTAGGGTTAGGGTTAGGGTTAGGGTTAGGGTTAGGGTTAGGTTAGGGTTAGGGTTAGGGTTAGGGTTAGGGTTAGGGTTAGGTTAGGGTTAGGGTTAGGGTTAGGGTAAGGGTTAGGGTTAGGGTTAGGGTTAGGGTTAGGGTTAGGTTAGGGTTAGGGTTAGGGTAGGGTTAGGGTTAGGGTTAGGGTTAGGGTTAGGGTTAGGGTTAGGGTTAGGGTTAGGGTTAGGGTTAGGGTTAGGGTTAGGGTTAGGGTTAGGGTTAGGGTTAGGGTTAGGGTTAGGGTTAGGGTTAGGGTTAGGGTTAGGGTTAGGGTTAGGGTTAGGGTTAGGGTTAGGGTTAGGGTTAGGGTTAGGGTTAGGGTTAGGGTTAGGGTTAGGGTTAGGGTTAGGGTTAGGGTTAGGGTTAGGGTTAGGGTTAGGTTAGGGTTAGGGTTAGGGTTAGGGTTAGGGTTAGGGTTAGGGTTAGGGTTAGGGTTAGGGTTAGGGTTAGGGTTAGGGTTAGGGTTAGGGTTAGGGTTAGGGTTAGGGTTAGGGTTAGGGTTAGGGTTAGGGTTAGGGTTAGGGTTAGGGTTAGGGTTAGGGTTAGGTTAGGTT